>NW_007578006.1:0-19048 GCF_000690725.1 Stegastes partitus | reverse complement strand
AGATCTAAAGCTACTTTATATAAACTGGTCAAATCTGGACTAGAAGAGCAAAGTCGGTTGCTGATATTATTTCAGTATTATGTCTTGTCGGTCATTGTTTTCCTTTGCCGTTTTGGCTCTTTGAAGCAATAAATAATTTTGCTTAACCAAAAATACATACATATTTTTGTTGCATCCTTTTACCTGAGCAAAGCTGCGATTTAACACATTCACAACTGTATTTAAACAGAGCGTCTACGTACTTTTCCTCCCCGCCGACTCTCTCTCTCTGGTGGGTGGAGCTCGGGCCCCAGGTTCGTCCTTTCTTCTTGTTGGCCGTCAGATCCTCCTTCTTGCACACAGCACTGCGGCCCCACGTCTTGCTGCCGTCGCTCGGTGTCACTGAGGGACAGAGCAAACATTCATAAAACTACATGTCTGCTATATTTATCCTCACCTAAATAATGTGTGTTTGCGCTCACGTCTAATGGCTCTCAGTCGGGGTATGACCCCCGGGCTGGCGGGAGGGGTGGTGCTCTCGCTCCCCTGGGTCTTCCTCTTGTCCACGCTGGGTGACGCCTGCACCGTGATCTTATGCTCAAAGCCTGCAAAGACAGAAATATACCAAAGATTAACTTTAAATTGTGAGCTTAAATACAAATCATTTGTGGAGAGTATTCCAACGTTATGCTTTGTTGCTTGGTATTTTTATCTGTAGTTACTTAGAACAAATGTAATAAGACTGTTTAAATGTGTGGCAAGATTGCAAGTCAATAATAACACAAAACTGCACTGCTTTGTAAGTCTTTGTGAGTGTGACAATGGCTGGAAATCCTCTGTGATGCACCACAGCCTCTCTTTGGTGAATACGAGTTGTTATAATGAGGATGGAACTATTGCCTCTGTGGACTTCCTATAATACTTCGAGATCCTTTAAATCCTCTAGTATCACTCTGTAAAGCAAATCCAGGTAAAATAAGGTGTCTCTTCTTTGTATGTTGTTGATTTGATTGTTGGTGATGTTACGGAGCACTTTGTTGTAAAATGATTGTCTGTAGTTGCCAAATCTTTTCCTTTCTGGTGAATTTATTTGAATTTCCAAAAGGACAACAACCAAAATTGACTCTCACTTTCTAATGAAGGCTGACAGTTCTTAAAAACACAAGTCATGCAAGTTTCCTCAAACATGTCATGCATGAAAACTGAGATATAATACAATCACCAACAGCACATGTAATGTGGATTTCCTTGGTCCTGCTCTAGTTTTGGACAATTAGTCCTTTAATCTATTTGCTGATGGGCAGAAAGTAAAATATTTTCTAATTTTGACAGTCAGTTCATGTTAATTTAGGCATTTATTGATTAAAACTATCCCAAATTTGCAGGTTACAGCTACTAACCAGCAACAGTGCCTTGACAAAGGTGCAAATAGAATAAATAGGCTGGCTGTTGAATGTACAATAAAAATCTGATGCTTGCCACGGTAGTGACACAATTAGAAGAAAGGCAACTATACATTAGGTCGCTACCATTTAAAAAGTCACCAAGACTGAAATGCTGATGATTCAAAGAAATCACTTAAAGTTAAGTTAATCGTTATCCTCTCAAACTAACTCTCTATAAAATCAAAGAGCTCTCTGGCTTTACACTCTACATGAACATTGATAGTGTCGTCCAGTCTTTTGGAACAGTCTGTGTCCTACATTTCCAACCTGGAAAAGCCCCAATGTAACAGTAAGTGGCATCAAACTGGGAGCTCTGCCAGCTCTGTGCACCTGATTCATCAAAACAAAACCCTCAGACTGCTGCAGCTCCTCCTTCCACCCACCAGAGGGCAGACTGATGCAGTTGCTGTCTCTGCCCAGCTTCAGTAGCCTGCTCTTCTTGAAGTGGCCCTTCCTCTTCTTGACGCTGGGCTTCTCCTGGTACATCTGGTGGATGATGATGTTCAGCTCTCGCTCCACGATGTCGATCTCCCTCTCGGCCAGCTCCTGCTCCCTCCTCCTCAGCTGCTCCTCCTGCTCCCTCTGCTCCTCGGCGGCTCGAGCCAACGCCTCCTCCCATGATCTCAGCTCCTGCAGAGAGGCGAGGAAGAAGAGGAGGAAGAGGAGGAGAGGTTACAGGCATAGCAGCACCTCTTTTGACACCTTGCTTGGCATTAGGCCCGTTGCTAAGGTAATACTAATTTGCAGAAACACCTCTGACAGACATGACATGGTGAGATTCCTCCCACCTCAGTATGAAATGTGGCTTTTTCACCTGCAAGCACGGTTCTGCTTGAATAAATAAAGTCTAATGAAAGGCAGAAAAGGAGAAAATAATCCTCACACATACCTGCTCAGTTAAATATACTGACAGTTTCTTTAATGGCGTTGTATTATCTACAATCTTCAAAGGCTGTTGTCAATTTGGAAAAACTGAATTTCTCTGATATCGCAATATTCACCCTAAGAATCTCAAAACCTGTTGGCAAGCTGAGTATGTTTTCTGTTAAAAATAACCAAAATTAGAACATTTATCGGAGCCAGAAACCGCAAAAATAGAAAGAATATTGGATTGTCAGCTTTCTTTCACGAACTACTCACCTGTGACATGCAGTTCTGTCCAGAAAACTGATGAAATCTAAGTTATTCATTAGAATCACCTTATTCTACAGAACTAATTTGAAAATTCACCCCAAAAATCTGTTTGCTCTAACCAGACTCTGTAAAAAACTAAAAATTCTATGCTCTTTGGCACAGCTGACAAGCTATGAGTGACCTAACTGCAGCCAGCAGTTACATTGAAAAACTTCTGGTATTTCTCGGCTGACCTTTGGGTGGTGTGTGCACAGAGCAGATCAGAGTCAACATGGAATCAAATTAAAAAATATAAGTAGTAAAATATCTACAGTGTGTTTTTCCCAGTATTGGTAACACCTATGGGCACTTGGAAAATTTTTGTTTTGTTTTGTTTTATTTTTTTTCTAAATTGGCAAAATAAATAATCAAGAAAAATTAACTTTCTAGTTTTTTTGTTTGTTTGTTTGTTTGTTTGTTTTTTTAATGACATTATATCTTTGTGAGACTGACCAAAAGAGATGTTTGAGTGGTCTCTATTTCTAGCCATGTTTGTGCTGTTTCCATAGAGGTGTTGGATTTTATATTACAGTAAAAAATGAGCCGACAGCGAAAGGAGCAACACACACCTAGAAACTACTTAGAGCTCAGAGGGTTAAAGTCAGAATATAATAGCAGATTGCTGAGCCCCTTATGAGCATCCACACACAATGCAGTCGACGTAATCCATTTTATACGAGGGCTGTTTTATTGTGTCTTTCCAGGTGAAAGAGTTATGACCTGACTGGATTTGTGTTTACACATTTCTTACCTTCTCTTTGGCCCTGAGCTCGTCAAACATCTGCTGGATCTCCAGCCTCCAGTCTTCTTGTAAGGAGTGAAAAGACTCCAGAGGCATCTGAAACATGGCCGACTGCTCGATGGCAAGCAGTCGCCTCAGGATGTTGGTGAAGGGGGGCCTGCCGTGAGGGTTTGGGCTCCAGCACTCTGAGGGACAAGAGACCAGAGGGACAGGGGTTCAAGTGACCGAATAACAAACTGTTAGTGGTGTTAGTGCTGTGTTTTATGTATTTTAGAGCTTCAATCAGATGTTACACAGCAGTACATGTACAATTACAAGCAAACATGTAAGATAAAATGCATTACTATTGTACATTTGTGTTGTGGAGGTCATTACTGTACATTACACTCACTGAGCAGAAGCTCCTCTTGTCCTTACAAAAAGTTCATTCAACCTCTATAACAAAAGATGTCATCAAAAATCTGTAAATTAACTGTAACAATACACCTCTCTATTTGTATTTTGTGTATTTTTGTATGACTGCAACAAACAAAATGGGAAGAACTACTCTAATTGTAGTTATGTTTTAATTTACAGTATAAGGAAAGAGA
The DNA here is from genome assembly GCF_000690725.1 of Stegastes partitus. Taxonomy (NCBI): domain Eukaryota; kingdom Metazoa; phylum Chordata; class Actinopteri; family Pomacentridae; genus Stegastes; species Stegastes partitus. The sequence goes on along the minus strand of NW_007578006.1, from coordinate 15,119 downwards.
AATATGATGCATTCAAGTGTTCATTCACTAAACACCAGTTCAGACTGAGCTAGTTTCCAACACTCTGCCTAGGAGACAGAGAGCGTTTCAGCAGGGACTAGTGGAAAAAGGAGAAGACTTTTCTGTTTGTCTAAGTCTGAAAAATATAGTTCCTTTTGTTTTTCAGGTGCAGTCATTTCTAGAAACAGTTGGGCTGTTTTTGCAAGGGATGCACGGTATCGGCATCATCATCTGTATTGGCCAATAAAGGCTTTAAATGAGCATCAGCCCAAAATGAACAGGCAGATAATGTCTGTCAGGCAAAAAGTTTACAATTTACTGTGAATGTGATCGATAATAAGATTTATGGTTTATTTTGCATGCAAGTTACAGGAGTTTTCTTATGTTGCCTAGTGACTGAGTACATTTGACAAGTATTGCATGTTATATACGTTATAATATGTTAACTCCACTATACGAGACACCTGATGTTCTCTGTCAAATGGAAAAAATACGTGCATATATCAGCCATGACGATCGGCTTAAAATGAAAATATCAGCATATCAGATATCAGCAGAAATCCAACAACATGCATCCCCAGCTTCTACCACACATGACTCAAACATGAGCAAACAGCGCTTTTGTTAGGGACTATTTTGGGCTGAGGATTAAGACACATTTGATGCTTGAGTGAGAATTTGCAGCAGCAGGATGAATCTATGTGTTAACTGTAATGCAACACTGCGGCTTGTTATTTTGGACAACAATAGCGCTCTGCACAAAGAAACCAATTATATTAAGCCTAAATTATACAGGTAGTAATTGATTGTAAAATAAATGCAGTTTTGGTTTGACAACAAAAGCAAAATATCACCATCTGCATTAATATCATAAATGAGTGAATCAAGTTTAGAAACAGTCGAATTATCAGTACAATACAAAGACGGCCAAACCATGAACCGCGGTGTGGATATATTTTTCTTTCTTTTTTTTTTTTTTTTAATTTCTGGCAGTAGAGGCAGCAACAGGAGAAGTGGAAGAGAGCAAGATGGGACAGCATATGGCGACCATCGTGAGCCAAACCCTGGCTGACAGTGTTGCAGAAACATGCCGCACACCTACAATAATCTGCTGAGCCACAAACTGATCAACGCTGTCTGTCCAACACTAAACCACAACACAGCCGTCTCCTAAAACTCTGACACAATTCGGCGTAAAAAAAAAAAAAAAGAGAGAGAGAGAGAGAAGTACCGACAAAGCAGGTCTAGCACAAAAACGCAGCTTCTCGCAGGTACCATTTGTTTATTAGCCGAACTAAATTACCATGAAATGTGTGTGAATAAAGTTGGAGGGAGAGGAGATGAAAGTGAGCTGATGACAGGAGTAAACAGAGTGTAGAGAGCAGTGAGGGATGACAAAGGGGAGATTAACGGATGAACATGGATAAGATGAAGTGGAGTGAGAGGGGGGGGATGAGGAGGAAAAGAGCTTTAGGAGCAGAGAGGGAGGGAGGTGGAGGGAAGTTTGCTGCTGGGATGACAGTTTGAGTAACAGCTCTATCTTTTTCGCGCTCTCTTTTTTTTTTTTTGTATTAGACGTAAACCCTGGTCTGCAGCTTACCCATCCACAAAAAAAAAAAAGTAGCTTGGGAATAAGCACATGAGGGCAATTTGGATATAAGGTAAGTGTGTGTTCAAACAGAGATGACCTGAACTGTGAAACAAGAGCCGGTTAATACTCTGCCACTGTTAACGTAGATTATTTGCAAGGTGAAAAGGAGAAATGTGGCCCAGGGGAGCTCAGGCGGGAGGATGTATAAAAAGCAACTTAATGAAACGGTTCAGACGGTCTTCATCCGTTTTAACTCTTTGTGCACTTTTTAGCTCCCAGATGCAGAATTAAAAAGAAAAAAAAAAGGGTTTAAAATAAGCCACTGTAACCTCAAAAATTCAAGAAAGGTTACGTCATCTTAAAGTCAGTGGATGTGAACAACGGCATGGAGTGTTTGGAATGTGGGTATCATCTACAACATGTTTAACCCCCTGAGTCCCAAGTCATTTTTGCTCCTGTCATATTTTTTACTCACTTTTACTCAATTTTTGTAATATGACTGTTAGACCAAGATTAATCACTAATGTTGTCTCGGTTCGGACAAAGAGGAGAACATTTTTTATTTTTTACAGAATCTGGTTCGAGCGAATGGCTAATTTTTGGCAAATTTCTAAATCAGACATGTAGAGTAAAGTGGTTTTGTTGAAATATCATGATTTTAAGCTTATATTTATTATTATTTACTTTTCCTGACTGATCCATTAATCACACATGAATAGTTAAAGAAAAGTGAAAGTCTGACATTTTTTTCTGTTTTGACAGTTGCTGCATCTGATAAATTGTGTCATTTTAGTGATTTTTTTAAAAAGACAACATGCCTTTCAAACCTGCTGATGGGTTTTGGGTTGTTCAGAGGGTTAAAGTTGTATTTGATGATTGAAGCACAATATAATGGGACAAAAAAAAAAAGAAGAAACAAACACAAATGAAGATCCTGAAAGTTTACTACAGAGACACAAGTGAAAGGAAGTCGCACCAATCACAAAACAGTCAGTGTTACTCTCATTAGTTCTGGCAACAGAAGCACTAACTCAGCCTCTTGGGATCTAACTATCACCAAGTGTCCAGGCAGTCGCCTCCTTACCTCCCAGTAGTTGAGCAAAAGGTTCAGGGCAGGTTGAAGGGATGGGAAGCGTCAGCTTGTTCATGGCGACACCATAAGCTACCGCCAGCGCGTCGATCTCCCGGTAAGGAACCTCTCCGGTCAGCAGCTCCCAGAGCAACACACCAAAACTGTGAGCAGAGAAGACAGAAAGGAGAAAACACTGTTAAAGCATTTTTTGGTTTTATGTTTTTGACTCACATCCACCGCAAAATATCACCTCTGAAAAAACACAGGGGGTCACAATCTCCACCTACATTTAGCCACCTGTTATTAGCGATCACACATTCAGGCTTACGTCATGTAATAGAGGTTGACTCATCTTCATTATAACTGAGCTGTTTCCTGATAAACATTACAAGCTTTAGTTGTGAACATGCCAGTAAGTGAACATTGCACTGAGATGTTTTTTTAATCAAACATTGTCAACATCGAGTGACTCATTTGCAGACAGGAAGTAAACAAATTAAACATCTTTTGTATTTTTTGTTGCATCTTTACTTTGTTTTTCTGATGTAACCCTGTTTGCAGGTGTGATCTCTGGATATTTATACATCTGGTCGGCCACAACATCAAAACCACTGACAGGAGAAGTGAATCACATTGATTAACTCGATGCAGTGGCACCTGTCAAGGACATATTGGGCAGCAAGTGAGCAGTCGCTTCTTGAAGTTGATGAGTTGGAAACAGGAAAAATGAGCAGCGAGAGGATCTGAGGAGCTTTGACAACGACCATACTGTGATAGTTAGATGAATGGCTTAGAGCATTTCCAAAATGACAAGCCTTCCTGGTATGCAGTGGTTTGTACCTACAGAAAGTGGTCCAAACAAGGACAACTGGTGAACCACCGATAGGGTCACGGGTGCCTGAAGGCTCACTGATGCACGTGAGAAATGATGTTGGCCCATGTGGTCTGATGCCACAAAGGTTGCTGTAGCAGAAATTGCTGAAAAACTCAATGCTGGCTACGATACAAAGATGTCAGAACACACAAAGCATCACCCTGTGAGGCAGCAGACCTGTCAGAGGACCCATGCTGACCCCTGTCATCTGCCCAAAGCACCTAAAATAGGCATGTGAGCGTCAGAGCTGGACTGTGGAGTCAGGTACATGTGAGCTGTTTGCCTGGGGAAGGGATGGCAGCCTGATGTATGATGGAAAGAAGTCGACAAAGACAGTGTGATACTCTTTGACACGTACCATCTTGCTAAAGACTGTTGCAGACCTTCATAGTCAGAGTGTTCCCTGATTGCAGTGGCCTCTTTCAGAAGGTTAATGCTTCCTGCCACAGTGCAAACATTGTTCTGGGATGGTTTGATGTCAAGGTGTTGATTTGGCCTCAACATTGTCTAGTTCTTAATCTGATACAGTGTCTATGGGATGTGCTGGAAAACCAAGTCATGGAGGCCCTACCTCACAAACAGGACTTAAAGGATCTGATGCCAACATCTTGGTGCCCGATACCACAGGACACCTTCGGAGGTTTTTGGAGTCCAGGCCTCGATGGGTCAGGACTATTTTGGTGGCACAAGGGGCCTAACGTGATATTAAGTGGATGGTTTTAAAGTTGTGGCCAGTCTTTGTATCATATATGAGTAGAAAGCAACACGAACACCACTTCCTTCTCCTCTGCAGCGCAGAGAATCCAGTTCTCAAAGCATCCAGCATACTGATAACAATCCTACACACATTTATCACCTGCTTGATGAAGCTCATTGTGACCGACATGTCGACTCCTTTAATAAATCAATGTAGACATGATACATGTGCAGGAGCCGACATTTTTTCAATAAGTTTGATCTCTGTGAACATAAATATATATTCTAATCCTGAATTTTCTAGATTTAAACCCTTCACTGCTCATTGATGTTCTTTTCTGCCTTAAATTATTTTAAAGCATTTGTGTCATTTACGTAGCAATCGTAACATAATGCTAGTTTAAAGTACTTGTCAGGTAGGTTGTTAAAGCATCTCAAAGAACTTCTCAGTGTCTTCTGTCTCTTTATGTGACCATAGATTGACACCATGATGTGGCTGTAAGTTTGTCGTCTGCTGCAGAAGGAATTTGGGGCAATAAGCACACCTCCTTGATGGTGATGAGTGATCTACCAACAACCTTTACAATCATGAATCTAGGAAATCTCAGCTGCAGACAGATTCACTCCTAACAACCTACATGTAGAGAGGTTTCTGTCTGCATAAATCAGGTAGCACTCAGTGCTGTACCTCCACACGTCGCTGCTCTTGGAGAAGAGCGACAGCTTGATGACCTCCGGGGCCATCCAGGCGTACGTCCCTGCAGCGCTCATCTTGGTGGTCTGGTGCCACTCTCTGGCCAGACCAAAGTCGGTGATCTTCAGGGTTTTCCCGCACAGGTCGTCCCGTTCCACAGGCTGCAGGATGAGGACTGAAGAAGACGAGGAGGAAGAGGATGGAGAGCAAACAGAGAAAGAGAACAGTTTGTGTTAAAAGGCAATACTGTGAAACACACAGTAGGTATCAGACAGAAACACACAATTACAAATACACTGGAAAACTGCTTTTGAGACTTTTAAATATGTAAATGCTCTCTGACGAGACATCAAAGAAAAGAAAATAGGAGAGAGAAAAAGAAGAAGCACAGACAGAAAACTGAGATCTGGAGCCATGAATAATTACAGAATAAATCCTGTTTTGAGAATGTAGAAGTGAATGCACATCATACAAACCAGAACTGAAACAATTAGTATTCTTCCTATGAACTACTCGTTTTATTTTTATTTTCTTAAAGGTGATTATTTGCTCCTTTGCTAAGTTCTTTATATTGTTACGTTGAATTTCTTCAGGTTTTGGACTTTTGGTCAAACAAAACAAACAATTTGATAATATCAAATGGAGCTTTGAGGAATTCTGGTGGATAGTTTTCCCTGTTTGGAACCAACGATTAATCAGTACTCATGGTGGACTGTAACTAAATCTATTTACCCAAGTACTGCACTTCATTACAAATCTAAATTATTTGTACATCGTTTGATTTATTTAAAATTTGTGCAACTTCCTACTTCTATTCCACGACATCTCAGACATCAACTGCAGGTATCATCCTGTCAGTGGCCACACACTTGACATGGATTTCGTCTCCGCTTCAGCTTTCTACATTTTACTGATCTTAAAATCCTCTTCGCTACGGAAAACAACAACCAAACAACAACCTCCAAGCAGCAAACCTACCACAAAATATCAAGATTGGTTAAGGATTTATGTCGTGCACTAACCCAGCCTGGCAAGTTTTTTTCTTTAAATTATCCATTTTAATGACAGTGCTGATCTTCCTGTGTACAAATGCAGCAACAAAACAATTCCAGTGTCACTATTTTGAGGGGACACCATTGCTGCATCCTGGGCTTAGCTCTGCCCAGCACAATTGGGATTTTTTTGGTAAAGAAATACAAACATGCCAGAGCATGTATGACTTTCCAAGAGCAAAGGATAATGTGTTGCACTGAGTACATTTTGTGCTGCAGAATGATCTGACTATGCAAGATTTTGAATGTACTGTACGCAGTTCACAGGACAAAAACCCAACAAACATGATGATGTTTTAGAATATGATGCATTAAAATGACCTCTCATCATGTAAAATAGTTCAAATTAGTACAACTTTACACATCTACTGCACCAAAATGCAAACTATACATTAGGCAGCAGTAATATTAACCCAAAAACCTAATATATAATTTTACTTCAAGAAGATTTTGCACATAATCCTTACTCGTTTTTACTTAAATAATGTTTTAAATGTTGGACTTTTCCTTGTCGTGGAGTACTTTCACGCAAATGCTTCTACCACTGAGCAGTTAATAGAGAAAATAATAAGCAAATTATTGATAACAAAAGTATTAATTGGTCACAGCCCTAATACAAACATCAGAATTGAACAGGAGAGATAAGGAAATCATGCTGTCGATTATTCTAAAAGGTCTTTTTTTTTCAAATTGTATGACAAAATTGAGGATTTTTAGAAAGATGCTCAGTTTTTATATGCAGAAGGACATTCGTATGCATTAATCAGGAAGGAAAAAAAGCTCAAAACTAAAACTGTTTCACAGTAAAAAACAAGTTCAATGACAGAGCCATGTTTGCAGTGCAGGTGTGGTCGGACCTGTGTGCTGTTCAGATTTCTGCTAGACAGAGCGACTGTGAGCTCCGCTCCAGAAGTACAGTTTCTGTACAGCCATGACCTTGTTTATGTGCGACTTTCACCTCATCTCTGTCTCTGTGTGTCTCTGTTTCTCTCCCGTGTACGACTTCCTCCTTCATTTCCGTGAGAGGCCTGGCTATGGAAATATTTGGAGTGTACACAGTTCGCTGGGAGCCAGGTGGGGGTTGCGCTCCGTCTCTCTCTCACTTATCTACAGGTGTATGCAAAGGGTGGTGAAACAAGGCGACACACACAACAGCGTCTTTGTTTACACACACATGCACTCCTGCACACACACACGCACACGCACAGAAAAAGCTTTCACGTGATAAAGGTGTGCCTCTGTCTGCTCTGTTCTGTCCACAAGCTCGCCAGGAGGCCAGTTTCAGTGATAAAGAATTGATCTCAGGCTGCTCTGGAGATATTTTCATAGTCAGGCAATGCTGGGAGATGAATTCAAATACTTTACTTTAGAAACGCTGAGTAAACACTCCACTTTAGAGTGTTATTTTATGATACAAAGATATATATAGTAGAAATTGAAGTATTTAGACGACATTTGAATCGTGTTTGAGCCCTCTGTTGTCTACCAACATCATATTCTTCTTATATGTTGACAATAATTCACTCTGTTGCACTAATAATTCATATTGTACTGTAGCTCCATAACCGTCTATTGCAGGGGTGAGCAATCCTGGTTCTCGAGGGCCACAATCCTGCATGTTTTAGATGTTTCTCTCTTCCAACACACCCGATTCAAATGATCGGGATCGTTATCAGGCTTGCAGCGCTTGATGATGAGCTGCTCATTTTGTCTTTACCACTGTCATATATGCTTTGTGATGTTGTCAAGGAATGTTTGTACTGTGTTTCTCAATAATAAAAATAAAGCTCAAAAAAAAAAAAGAATAAATGACTTATTTTTGGGAGAAATTAGTTATAAAGTGATGTTAATGAAGCATCAGCATTTTACTTGTAGATTTTGGTGAAGTTTCCTAACCGAATGGGAGGTCACAGGTAAGGATTGTCGAAAGGCTGTCAGGATGTTAAAAACCCTACAATTCTTTCTGTATTATTCTGTATCTAGCTCTGATAAATGGTGTTATTTGGGCAACTATTTTTTTAAAGACAACATGCTTTTGAAGTCGTTCATCTATAACTGATGTTTTACACCGTTAAGCAGACTCATCTAAAAAAAATAAATTTAAAAAAAATGCCATTTTAAATTAACTGCGAACATGAACAATGAGTAGAATAAAACTAAACTTTACTTCAAAATACATAACACGGGGACACTAAAGTAAATAAGTCCTCAGTGTTTGAGAAAAGTTCTTGAGTGAGAAGCTACTCTCCATCACTATATTTAGATAATGTGACTGTTTCTTGCCTACAGAGGAAGAAGTTGCTGACGGCAATAAAAGTCGCTATTGTCCCCCAGCAGTCTCTTCTATTCTGACAGCGTCTTCTCTGTGAGGGACAGCTGTCTCCTCAGGGTTAACTGTGTCTCTGAGAAGCAAAAGATGGAGCCAGACAGAAAGAACAAGAGATTGGAAAGTGTTTGCATGCTCAGATCTCAGATGGGTGTGTCGTCCTCCACAGTCCACAAATACTGAACACATCCATGCAGGGAAAGGACATGTTGCATGTAGGTGGAGGGTGGAAACAGGGAGCCTGATAGAGACGCAGGAAAACACACAGAAACTGATTGCAAGCATGTTTACAGAAACTGAGCGTGTGAGCGAAGCAGCACTTCCACCTGCTCCCTCTCCGGCTCTGATGTGATTATAACATCATGGGCCTACTTTCACACCTCAAGACAGCGCTGCTTTTCCACACCACCCGCACGTGTTCAGTCAACCTGCCACAGGTTTTTTTTCCTACAGCCAGCGATTCGTCTATACATCAAACACAAAGATCAACACGTTCATGTTTCAGCTGCAACACAGAAACATGAAATGCAGCGATACACAAACACCCGCGAGGGCGTGGGAAGCATCACAGCACATTTTATCACAGCGAAGGGAGGAAAAAAAAAGTCCTCAAGGAGAGTGTGGCTTTTACACAATGCAGTGCCAGCGCTGTTGGAAATGCTACCTCAAAATAGTCACATGAGACACTGCTTACAAGCCTTCTCCAGCAACATGAATTATGTGAAATATCACAGGTCTGGATGTGTCACTGATTGCGACTTCATTAACATAAACATACTGTGAGAGTTCAGTACTACAGCATAGTCTGATTATTTATAATTTTACAATTAATGAGCAAGAAAAACAGCAGCTGTACAGTTTCAAAGATTGTTTCCCGGTTCTAACACAGAAATGACCTATTTCTGTTTACATGCAAAGTTCATCTGTCCTCCACTGAGAGCTCACTGTGCAAAACTGATGTCAGTGAAACTTATTAGTGACCTCACCTGTGCCACGGCCGCTACCTACAGAGAGCGTCTAAACAAATGTAAAGCTAGCAGACGGACAAGAACCTCAGAATCTATAATCTTTAGCAGTTATGGGGACGTCAGTGTAAAGGATTGTTGTCACTCAAGCATGTTCACAAAGACAATGGCTGCAGTTAATGGTTGTTTTCATTGTCGATTAATTTGTCCATTATTTTCTCAATTAACTGATTAGTTGCTCAGGCTATAAATCATCAGAAAACTGTGAAAAATGTTGATCCTGACTATGGAAACTCCCATCTTTGGTATTATTATCTATTAGATTTGAAATTATGTTCTGACACAGTACACATTCATTTCAATATATCTTTTTCCTGATGTCTTTGTCCACTTAAATTGTTGGTCTGTTTGCACGATTAAAGGCTTTAAATTTAAAAAATAAAATAAAATAAAATAAAAAATCAGTTTACTATAATAAAGGAGTAAATAAACATAATATTGACATTTATGAAGCTGAAATTACAGATTTTTTTTTTCTTACAAAATTACTCAAACTGATTCATCTACTTTCAAAATAGTTGCCAATTAATTTGGCAGGTATTTGGTATAAAACCAAAGTAATGGACAAATTAAAATTTTGACCTGATGGTACAGCTGGAAGAAACACAAGAGAATCATCACATTGATGATCCTGTGAGGAACATGAATGTCTGTACTAAATGTCATAATAATCCATGCAGTAGTTTCTCTCTAAACCACGGTGGAGGACTGACAGACGTTGCTGTTACTACAGTAGTTAGCTGCTAATGTGGCTAAAATGTAATAAATGCATCTAGATCATGTAACTTTAAAACAAAAGGGCTCATGATATGTTGTGAAGGCATCAGACTGTTACACCCCGGGTTTGCACCAGTCTGTGATCTCTGAAAGAGGACTGCAGGGTTTCAGATGCCATTTGGGACACAGTGTGAAACTTTATAGCATGTTGCAGCTCTGGCCACAATCCAAAAACCACCATCGCAGCTACGTATCGATCAGCTGTCAGAAACACCTGCTGATTGGGGTGTGGCCACTTGGTCGAGTTTTTAGGTCACACAGAGCAGCCAAGCAGACTGACTGTTTATTTACCCTTTCTAACCGCCCCCACTTTACCCCTCCATCCTTGGACTCTGATCCCAGCCACTGCGTCGCTGTTTAAACACTGATAGACAAGTGAGGCTTTAATCTCACTCACAATCCTTCAGAGCGGTTAGTCAGAGCATTAAGAACAGGTGACACATTAGCCTACGGCCCACGCACATATTTCACCACAGAGGAATGCAGCCAAAGGTCCCCTGAGTGGTGGCATTTCTGAAAAACCTCAAAAACACACAAAGAGCACATGTTTGGCACAAGGTGGTTATGATGTGGACACTCCCTGCTACTTCACACAATCCACATTTGTGGAAAAGCAGATCAGGAACAGTAAAAAATACCTGGAAACTGTAAAAGTTCTACTAGACAGTGATAAATCCTTTAATTTTTGAATCGTGACCTACATTGTTCATATTACTGGAACACAAATATTCGTAGTTTAAGTCCAGTCAGGGGCTTTTGTTGAAACCTGGTCCCCTTCCTAAAAAAACTGTTAGAAAATATCCTGTCCAGATTTATTGGATTTGGTTTTTTTTTTTTACAATATATACTCACCCAGCATTTTTTTAGGAACAACTGAACAATAATTTGTCTACTTCATTAACATACAATAATTTTATTTGATTTTAAGCATTTTTTAACCTTTTTTTTTATATATATACTTTATTTATTTGTCACTATATGTATACATGCTCGTTTATAGTATCTGTCATTTAACACCTTGTTTTTCGATTGTGGGCTATTTGTGACTTATTCTATCTCTGGTGTTTCATCTTTACAATTTTTTAATCATTTTTGCATTTAGCATTAGCATTTTATGTCTGATGTCATTTCCTCATTTTCCTTTATCCTTTTAAAGCACTTATCGATTCCAATTTGTATATTGGTGCAGTATAAATATCGTCCTGTTGACACATTTCTGGCAATGACAACAAAAGCTGAATTTGTGAAAGTTGAATTTATGGCATAGCTGTTGAACTGAATTGCACTAGACCACACAGTTGCTCCTAAATAATTAATCAATCAGTCATATGCCAGAAATTCTAACCTCTGACTCTTTATTTCTCAGCAAAAATAATGACAAGTTGTTTTACACAACTCTGCAAACTACCACCCACGCGCTGTTTCCATAAAATGACTACAAGTAGATGAATAAGTGGGATTTCATAACCCCTGGGCAAAGTGCCTTTGTCTCTTTGAACTGCCTCGCCTTAAATAAACTGTGTGATGGGAGAGCAAGCAATCAGCTGGAGCAGAGTTTTGGGCGTGGTCTTCTCAGCAGTCAGCTGACAGGTTGAGCCTCTGTGATCAGCTGATCAGGTGCTGCAGGTGGACCAGCCTGTCAGAGCTCAACACTACTGCATTTGTTCTTTAAAGTGCTGCCTCAGGGACATTTCTAGTGTAAAAGGAAAGAAAACTACTTCAGCAAAACCCCAGGACATGTTCGTGTTCAAGTAAAGTTCAAGTAAAAATCTGTACTTGAATATGTACTTGTAAAGCACAGAAACACTCCATAGGTGTGTCTTTTTATCTTTTATTTCATGTCTGCTTTTAACTGGTGAATTCAAGTCAGCATTTTTACTCATCAAAATCTCAACCTTTGTAAAAGTCCGAAAAAGTAAGTGTCAAAAAAAATCCAGGTTTAAAGTCAGGTTTGAGTACTTCAAGATTTTGTGGGCTTCCACAATATTAGCATTTATTTTTCTACAGTAATCTTGTTGATGTTTTGCATTATTTTGAGATAAGATACCATAGAACTTCATGTTTCCCAAAGGAAATACTCAGAGCAAATGCAAAGTTACACTCGCAAGTGCCTGATAAAAAAAAAGCAATAAGCCATTTGTACAATACATAGCAAAAAATAAAAATAAATGCTCCAAGTAAGACCAGAATGGAAATTAAGAGGTAATACCAGCAATAATCCTGAAGCAGTCAAGTAATATTGCACATTATAATGAAATATTGCACATGAAAGACACTCTCACATTACAAAAACATAGTAAACTAAAATGTTGTATTACATGAGAAAACATATAAATTAAGTTAACCACATTCTGCACTCCATCTGTCTGTACTCGGACAGCGGCCTGCACGGATACAGCTCATGTATCTGCACACCGATGATGGAGACTCTCACAAGTGCTTCTGTCAGAGAGACGAGGAACTTCACAAATGCAAATCTTTAGGTCTGTCCGGCCTACTGGCGCTTAACAGTTCAGCCTCAACATGAACTGTGAGGGACACAGAGAGCGACCAGTTGTTTTGGCTGAGATTCGGTCCCCTCTGCTGTGTCATTAACTTGTTGTTATGGTAACAAGGACAGAGGTCACAAACCAAGACTGAGATGAAGACAGCGGAGATATGAACACCCTCATGCCCCTATGCGTTTTTTTTTTTTTTTACCTTCTCCTTCAGCTTGTTTTTCTGTTTAAAGACACTAAAGACATTTTGCTGATTTCAGATATAAAAGGAGGAGTTAGGAACTGCCCTTTAAATCTGCCCAACTTTCTGAAAGTCCAATATTGAGTCGTTGTGAAGCCTCTTTAACATTCACTAGAGTTTCTATTAGAATGATCACTGGCTCATTCACAGCTGGGTAACAACATCCAGTCATATTTATAACAGCTGTACACTCCACTACAACGTGACATTTGTTACTGTTACTGTACTGATGATAGAGCTGTTCAGTGCTCCCTCCACCACTGCATGTGTCAAATTGTTTGACTGTTTACATTTGAGCTGGCTTATTATCAGCTTGTCAGTCATGTGTCTTTGAAATGCACTGAGCTGTACAAAAGGTGCAACACAAATAAAGTCTGACTGATGAGTATAACTATAAAACAATTTCCCAACATGTGCAATAACAGACTTTAAAGAATATAATTATGTGGCATAGTAAATTTGTCCTTGGGATTTGTTAAGATATATAATAACATAAGGTCTGAAGCTAATAGGAAACAGTAGTAGTTCAAGTTTTAATTAATTGTTTTAAGTAAGATTGTAACTTTTTTGGTAACCTTTTTCCTCAAGCACCAGCATCCAAAGAAAACATTTTTTTCTAATACTTATACTGAATTGTGACAAAATGGCCTGCAAAACTATATTTAGTGCAAATAATCAAATGGTAATACACTAACACGTGAAAGTAAGATACATTACACCAGCTTATGCTAGAATTTAGTACTGCTGTGTCTCAGTAAAGCCTCTCAAAGTTGCTACTAGTACTGTTGAATCTTAGGTTGCAATATTACGTGTCTGCGGTTTCAGTACCATCGTCGTGTGACCACATTTCTACGACTGTTTAGTTACTGTTTGGTTTAGTTAGTTGTCCAATTCAGCATTGTGGCACCATTGCACAAAACAAAGCCCCTAGAAATACAAACCTACAACTGTGGTCCTGAAACTGTAGCTTCCTCTATTGCAGACACATGCTACTCTTATGCACTACCCTAAATAGATATACCCTTTCCTTTCCTAAACACTTTTTCCTTGACCTCGATGGAAAATGACATGAGGTCAAAGAAAGGTATGAAGGAGAATTTATAAAAGGAAAGAGCAAAGAGAATCCCAAAGTAGGCTATATCACCATGCGATGGTGTATGTTGCTGACGTAGGTCTCTCATAATGGTGCGTCACTTTGAATGTTGCTGCCACAAGGAGTTATGGTACATTATCTCCTTTCTTTTCATAAAGGATGTTCTAGTGTATTCTATGCTATAGGGTGAATCATTAAAGCACTTTTCCTTTGCATTTAGAGAATTTGATCAGCTCTTATCACAGCTGTCACTTAGATACTTCTCTCTTATTTCAGTAATTAGTAACCTTCTTCAGCAAAATAAGACTATTTCATCTAAATCTTTGTCCCTTTTTTTGTTTAAAATCTATTTGGGGGCATTTTTTCTGGTGAGAGAGAACAAGGCAAAGAACAAACAGTCCCCAGCTGGGATTCAAACTGGGGACCCGCTGCTGCACCCATGTGGTGTGAACCACCCAGTCATCAGGTCACCCAATCTTGTTTCTTTATCTAAAAACATGCTTTTGAATGCTGCTGTATGTTTTTGGTGGATCTTTTGGGGCTTAAATATTTAATAAGGCTGAAGTTGTGCCAGCTGGTGTGTCAGATCTTTGACTCTCAGTAAGAGAAAAAAAAAACAGACCATCCTTCATGAAAACACAAACATTTCTCCCTTTACTTCCCCTGTTCTCCTTCCCTCTCCCCTCATCAGTCTCTTTCTCACCCTCCTCCTCCTCCTCCTCCTCTCTCATACAGAAACAGGTGTAGCCTGCGGGGTTTGAACAGCTGCTTCTATGGTGCCAAGTCAGCGAATCAGATCCGACAAACCTCCCTGACAGACTCCCCCGATGCCTCCATCTAACCCTCCGCAGCTCTCAACACCTTCCTCCACCTCTTCACCCTCCCGCAGAGCTGCTGGTCGTTTGGGTTCATCACCTGAGAGCTGGTCCCAGCCGTCTGTCTCAGCACATCACATGTGACGAATACAGCAACTTGACTGACACGGCAGCAGGTCGATGTGCATCAACACAGATGAGATACAGACCCGCGGGATGCTGAGCCGCCAGCTCCCCCCTCCCACCACGCAGGCCCCGCCGTCTCTGTTTCTACTTTGGCAAAGATCAAAAAAAAAAAAGTAACCGCCTCCTCTAACATACCTCCTTATGACTGTCTCTTCATCTTCGCATCCCCTCTTTTTTTT